>NC_091450.1:36536005-36541005 GCF_964237555.1 Oryctolagus cuniculus | reverse complement strand
GGGCAGCGGGCGCTTAAGAAGGGTCGACCCGAGCGAGCAATGCGTTTGACCAGCTTTATTTATCAAAAATGGTACATATATAAATATTCTTAGACATTTTTGCATTTTACAAGGCTGAGGATTCTCGTTGTGGGCTTTTGGGGAGGGGGATTCTGTTTTTTTTTTTCTTTCCTTTTTTTTTTTTTTGCTCCCATGGGAGGAGGAGGGTCTCACCCCAAGACCTGCGGTTGCTGTCTAAGTCCGAGTCGACGCAGCAGTTTTGTTCGCTTTTACAAAAATAAAAATAAAAGCAAGAAAGCAAGAGAAACGAGGGGCAAGCAGTGTTCCTAGAGCCCATCACCTGATTCGTTGCGGGTCGGAGCCGGAGCCCGCGGGCGCCTCTCGCCGCCGCCGCCGCCGCACTCAGTCCATGTCCACGTCCTCACCCTCCGGCGGGCTCGATCCGGCCGCTGCGCCCGGTTCCGGGGCCCCGCAGGCAGTCGGCTCTGCCGCGGGGCTGGGCGCTCGCGGGCCGGGGCCGGGCCCGGGCGACGGCGCGAGTGGCGGGGGCGGCGGGGCCGCGGGGCAGGCGCCCCCCGCGTCCGCGCAGTCCCCGCCAGCGCCCTCGGTGGTGGAGGCCGGGGCAAGGTCCCGGAAGGGCGCCGGGGCCGCGGCCCCCGGGGAAGCCACGACGTCGGGGCTGCGGCGCGCGAAGGCCGAGTCCGGGGCGCCGCCGGGCACCGAGAAGGCCCCGAAGCTAGCCTGCGCAGGTGGCGCGGGCGGCGCGGCGGGTGCGGGCGGCGCGTCCTTGGGCGCCGGCTCCGGGCCCGCGCCGCCTTTGAGCGCGGCCTGCGGCACCAGGAAGCCGAGCGGCTGCGTGATCGGATAGAGCAGGAAGTGGCCCTTTCCGATGAGGGTCCGCGGCGCGCCCGGCAGCCCCGGCGCGAAGTCCAGGCCGGCCGCGGCCGCGGCGCTGGCAGGGGCCGCTTTCCGGCGCGGCGGCGAGTCGGACAGCAAGCTCTCCACGCTGAACGGGCTGGCCTTGGGCAGGCCCGCGGCGCCGCGCTCCGCAGCAGCCGCCGCCGTCGCCGCCACCGCCCCGGACCCGCACGAGGCTGCGTCCTGGTCCGCGGAGCGGCCTAGCCGCGGCTGCGGGCCGGCGCCGCGTCTTTGGCTCGGGCAGAAGGCGGGGTCACAGGTGCCGGGCGCGGGCGGCTCACCGGGTGGTGCGCGCGCGGAACCCGCGGCGCCGGCGACGTGTGCGCCAGGGCCCTTGGCTGGCGGCGGCGGCGGCGCGGGCGGCTCTGGCGGCTCCGGGGACAGGCCGCCGCCGCCGCTGTCGCTGTCGGAGCTGGGCGCGCTGTGCAGGGACAGGCCGCCGGGCGAGTGCAGCTGGCGGCCCTGGCTTTTGAGCAGCTTCTTCTCCCGCTTGCGTTGCTTCTTCTCCATCCTCTCCAGCTCCTTGCGCGCAATCTCCTCGGGGTCCATGGGCTCGCCGCTGCACGTGGTCGGGTGCGAGTTGTGCGCCGGCCTCCCCGGGCCCTTCTTGGTATTCTCTTTCTTCCTCCACTTGGCGCGGCGGTTTTGGAACCAGACCTAGGGCAGCGGGACAGGGCAAAGGAAGGCACAGTCAGGCTGCGGGGCTGCGGCGGGCCCGCGGCCTCCCCACCCCGACCGGCCAGCCGGCCCCGCGCGATGCCTTCTTCGGACTGCGGGTTCCGGCCAGCGTCTTCTCCGACCCGGCGTGGCGCAGGTGGGCCTTCCTCGGGGGCCGGGGAGCCGCCCTTTCCATGGGAGAGGCAGGTCTTGGCCCCTGACCCAGCGCGTTGGGGTCCTGATCACCAGACGGACCCCTCTTCGCCCTGCCCGGCTCCAGCCGCCCAGCCTGTTCTAAGCCGCTCAGCCTGGCGTGCGCCATCCTGGCCGGAGGACCGCAGCACTGGGCCTGGCTGCCCTCCACACCTGTCTTCGGCCCCCTGGAGACTGTGTAAAGCCCAGATTTCGGGTTTCCCGAGAAGGGAACTCGGATGTTTGTTCTTCCTCCAGACATCAGGTTGGGCCTGGTGCGGCCTCCCTGCGACCCGGGGCTTCCTGGAACCTCCCGGCCAGGGCACCCAGGGAGACTTCTGAACCAGGAGTCCTTGGCCTGGGCACTGCGAAGGCCAGCAGGGAGGGAATAGTCAGATGCCCGGGCCCTGAGGCAGGGAGGCCCGGGCCTGACCGTGGCTCTGCGGGCTTGTCTTGGGGAGCCTGGCTGGACCGGAGGGGGCAGCAGCCCCACACAAGCCTGAGCCACATCCCAGATGATGGCACAGGAGCCCTGGCCGGCACCACCCTCCCCTGGGGAGCCTGAGCGCTCGGATTCTTTGTTGCAGGGTCCAGAGCCTGGGCACAATAGCAGGCCCGCACGGTCGTAGGGAGCCCTCGGCCCTGCCAGAGGTCCCAGGCACTAAGCTGAACCCCTGAAAGCTGTGATGGGCTCTTTTCTTTGAGAGTTTATTATTGTTATTTTGGTGTGAATTACAGGCCGCCTTCCCACAAAGAATTCCTCGTTATCCTATTAAGGGAGAGATGAAGGAGCCTCCACTTCGCTTAAGACGCTTAGAACAAATTGGATAAAAGGCTCTCCAAACACAGGAGGTCACCAGGGGAGGCCTGAGCACAGAACGAAAACGCGCTTGTGGCGTGGCGGAAGCTCGCGCTAGGCAGGCGCCCTGCCAGCTCTCCCCCAGCCCCGCGCCCGGCACCGCGCGACCGCACCGCGCCCTGCGCCTTGCGCCGCCCCGGCCCCGAGACGCGGCTCTGTGCTCCAGGGAGCCTCCGGTTATTCACAAATCATGGTGAATTCTTAATCCACAAAACTGACGCCGAGAGTCCTTGGAAAGAACACTGCGGGCCCTCTCCGAAATACAACCAAACTGCGGAGAAGGGAGGAAGAAACAGCGCAGGACGCAGAGGGCCTGCAGGAACTTCCTCTCCGCCCGCTCGGCTGCGAACCGCTCCCGCCGCGCGCCCACCCCCGCCTCCGCGACATGAGCGGTAGAGACGACTCCATCTGGATGTTTTGCCGGCGAAAGGTAAACAGACCGGGCTCGCGCCAGGCCCGGGAAGCGGAGCCTGGCGCGAGACGTGGAGGCAGCCGGGCCAGCCCGCGAGACCTCACCGCGCGCGGCTGCCGCGTCCCGCCTCCGGCGCAGCCGCCGGCCCTTCCCTGGCCAGCTCGGCCTTTGCGCGTGACCCCCTCCGTGTTGGCGACGGGCCGAGCCCCAGCACACACAGACACACACACACACACAAACGCGCGCGCGCTCGCGCACGCGCCCCCGCCCCAAGCCGGCGGGAGCCAAGCAGACACCCCGGGAACGAGATCCGCCGCGCCGAACAAAGGGTGCCCAGCGGCGGGACGCGGCTGCGGAGGACCCGGCCTTTACCTGCACGCGCGATTCGACCAAGTCCAGGCGCAGCGCCAGCGCCTCACGCATGAACACGTCCGGGTAGTGACTCTCGTTGAACGCTTTCTCCAGCTCCTCCAGCTGCCAGCCGGTGAAGTTGGTGCGGGTGCGTCGCCGCTTGCAGCCCGGGCTCTCCTTGTCGGGGTCCCCCGAGTCTGCGGGCACGCACAGGGCGCCGCGCGCCTCAGCCGCCGGCACGGGCCGGGGGACCCCGACGAGGCCGCCGCGCTCCTCCCCCCAGCCTGGCGCCCCGCACCTACCCGACAGCTTGAAGGGCTGGCCGTCGCCGCCGACCCCGCAGGCGGCCGGCAGCAGCGGCGTGGGGTTGACCACCGAGGCGGCGGCCGCGGCGCACGAGCCGCTCAGTAGCCCGTCGATGGAGAAGGGCACGGCGGCGGCGGCGGCGGCGGCCGACTGCAGCTGGTGTCCGGCCAGCTCGTACACGTGGTGGTGGCCCAGCGGGTAGGGGAAGCCCACCACGCCGCCCAGCGAGCCCCCGAACTGGGCGTGCGGGTGCTCCAGGAGGCGGGCGTCCATCACGGCGGCGGCGGGGCGCGCGGGCGCGGGCGGCGGCGGCGGCGGCGGCGGAGACGGGGACCCCGGGCCCCGCACATGCTTCGCCCGCGCGCCGGCGCTTTACTTTATCAACATGAGGCTGGCGGTAATTAGCCGCGGCCGGGGGAATTTGGGGCCAATAAGAAGCGCTAATCGGCTCTGACGTCAGAGGCGCGCTGGGTGCGGGGAGCCGCTCTCCGTATCGATTGCTAATTATACCTGACACGCACCTCCATAAACAGGCTCGGGAGCTGTCACAACACGCGGGGCGGGGCCGCCCCCGCCCCGCCCCGCCCGGCCGGCCGGCCCGCGCCCCCGCCCCGCGCGCGCACTAATAGATTTCCCTTGAAAACGGGCGCTGTGCGGTGCGGGGATTTTTCGCCAGAAATGCTGTACTCTCTGAACCCTTAAAGTGATGTTGCTCCAATTACAGAGAGACATTGAGCGGCAAATAGACTGATCCAATAATAGAGATTCATCATCCGCTCCTTCCGAAACTGTCACATCGAATTTAAAACTACAACGGCCGCCGCCGCCGCTGCCGCCTCCTCCTCCTCGGGCTGCGGGCGGGCGGGCGGGCGGGCGGGGAGGGGAGAAAGGGGTGATGAAGGGGAGGAGGAGGAGGAGGAAGGGGAGGAAGGGGAGGAAGAGGGGAGGGGAGGAGGAGGGGGAGGATGGGGAGGAGGAAGGTGGGGAGAGGAAGAAGAGGGGGAGAGGAAGGGAGGAGGGGGAAGAGGAGGAGGAGATGGGGAGGAGGGGGAAGAGGAGGACTGAGGAGAGGGGAGGAAGAAGAAGAGGAGGAGGAGGGGAGGAAGAGGAAGGGGAGGGGGAGAAAGGGGGGAGGTAGAAGAGGAGAGGGGGAGGAAGAAGAGGAGGCAGATGGGGAGGACTGAGAGGAGGAGGGCGAGGGGGAAGAGGATGGGGAGGAGGAAGGGGAGGGGGGAGGAAGAAGGGAGGAGGAGAGGGAGGAGGGGAAAGAGGAAGGGGAGGAGGAGGAGGGAAGGAGGGGGAGGG